>NC_048580.1:40304627-40327127 GCF_013265735.2 Oncorhynchus mykiss | reverse complement strand
TTAAAGAGTACCTCAACCTGAAATCACTCCCCTCTGTCCCATATATCCCTGTATTCAACACTACTGCTGGTTTCTGGTCCTCTACTCACCCTCGTCTCCTGCTCTGAGTCAGCTGGATCTTTAAGCTGCATGCTTCCGCCGGTGTGTATCTCTCTGTGTGTTTGTGTCCCTGTCTCTGCGTGGTGTGTAAGAGTGAGGTAGTGGGAGTGCGTGTCTCTGTCTCTCTACTCATTCAGCCACCTCCTACACTATGCTAGACTGGTAGAACCTCAGCAGTGAACGTAGCTAATGGTACACTCCATCTATTCCTCTCACAATTCCTTATTTGTTCTCCTTTCCCGTGTCTCTATATAGCTGTAGTAGTTCTGGCCATGAGGGATTCTGTTGGGATTCTGTTGTTTCTCTACTGATACGTCACCTAGCTAGCAAGTGTCTGCCTTATCAACACAGATTTCTCCCCTCTTTCTCCCTCTCCAGCTCCTCTCTCGCTCTCCCAGTGCTGTAGTCGTTTTCTCCTCCCACACCCTCTCTCTCTCTCTCTCTCTCTCTCTCTCTCTCTCTCTCTCTCTCTCTCTCTCTCTCTCTCTCTCTCTCTCTCTCTCTCTCTCTCTCTCTCTCTCTCTCTCTCTCTCTCTCTCTCTCTCTCTCTCTCTCTCACACCCTCTCTCTCTCTCTCTCCCACACTCTCTCTCTCCTTCTCTCCCACACCCTCTCTCTCCCACACACTCTCTCTCTCCCACACCCTCTCTCTCTCTCACACACCCTCTCTCTCTCTCCCACACTCTCTCTCTCCTTCTCCCACACCCGCTCTCTCCTTCTCTCCCACACCCTCTCCCTCCCACACCCTCTCTCTCCCACACCCTCTCTCTCTCTCTCTCTCTCTCACACACCATCTCTCTCTCTCTCTCTCTCTCTCTCTCTCTCTCTCTCACACACTCCCTCTTTCTCCCTCTCCCTCTCTCCGCCCTCTCTCTCTCTCTCTTTCTCACACACACACACACACACACACACACACACACACTCACATGCATACTCCCACAATCTGTCCAGATGCAGTCAGTGTAGTGTGTCATGCTCCCCTCTTCTCTTCCTCCTCCTCCTCCTCCTCCTCCCCACTCCCTCCCTCCCTCCCTCCCTCCCCCCTCCTCTGTTCTTGCCAACTACCAATGGTTGTCATCCCCAGCCAGTAGAACTTTTGCCCTCCCCATCACCCCTTCCCTTTTCATTCCCTCTCCCCTCATCCCCCCCTTCCCTCACCCCATACTGCACTACTCACCACCAACTGTTCAAAACACATGGCGATGTTATGTGGAACCACTTTCAGAGAAAAGCTCATTACACACATCAGAAATCTAGGCTTCGTCCCAAATGGCACCCTATTCCCTCCAGGGTGCACTACGTTATTGCACCATATGGGGGATAGGGTGCTGTTTCGGACGCGTCCCTAGTCCCAAATGGAACAACTCCACCACAGTATCGTCACATGGATAGCATTAGGTTACATTTACATAAATGCTAAATCATAGTCTGAGCCTGTTGAACTGTTTCAGGGACCTTGGAGGGATTCTCATCAGAACGTCTCTAAAAAGGGGGCAGGATTATGTTTAGCGTGTGAGACGAGGTGGCCGACGGACTAGACACACAGCGAGAGAGGGGACCTGAGGCCACAGTATTAGAGAAAGTTGTTCGAAGGGAGACAAGGAGGGAAGAAAGCAGGGAGGGACAGAGGGAGGGGGGAGGGATAGAAAGGAGGGAGAAGGAGAGAGGGAGGTGAAGGTGGAGTGAGAATCAACACGTCTGCGCATGGCTCGCATGACTAGGCGGCTTCATTGGAAATTCCTGACTCTGCCGCCTGCGCGAGGCACCTACCTCAGTCTGCCTCGGCCCGACCCTTAAGCCTGTCGTACCACCAGTAGCAGCTGCTGCTGATAAATGATCACTGTCTCAGGGCACATTGGGCCAGATTGACACACATGCAGGGAGAGAACAAATGACATTATAGAGAGACGTTGACGCTACAGAGCTACAAGAGAAGGCAGTCAGGTAGAAGATTTAATAACAGAGACTATGAATAAGTACTTTTTCAATGAGCTTTTAGCTAAATTGACATCCTGCTTAAGTCACAGGAACAAAGAGCCGTAAAACACATGCAGTGTACCTGCTAGCACGTTGGTAGTAAACCACCTATGAGCTACTGCACAGTTAGCGAGAAGCCTCGGGTTAGTTGTCTCGCATCCTTTTAAATGTAACATTTAAAACCTATTTGGAACTACATGAGTTATCTTGAAAGACGGACTACAATGCAGAGTACTGGCTGTGTCTCTTCGGAGGGGGTCAACGACAGTGCAGGAGACGATCCCAAACAGACCATTCATCTCTTCTCTTCTCTTTGATTGTGCGAGAGAAGAAAAAAAGTGTGAAAATGTACAGTAGCTCTGGATAGCTCTCTCTCTCTCTCTCTCTCTCTCTCTCTCTCTCTCTCTCTCTCTCTCTCTCTCTCTCTCTCTCTCCCTCTCTCCCTCTCTCTCTCTCTCTCTCTCTCTCTCTCTCTCTCTCTCTCTCTCTCTCTCCCTCTCTCCCTCTCTCTCTCTCTCTCTCTCTCTGTCTCTCTCTCTCTCTCTCTCTCTCTCTCTCTCTCTCTCTCTCTCTCTCTCTCTCTCTCTCTCTCTCTCTCTCTCTCTCTCTCTCTCTCTCTCTCTCTCTCTCCCCCCAAAAAAGGCAAAAATCCATAAACGCCTGCTGTGACGACAACCACGCAGGCAGAAGTAGTACATTAGTGAAAAGTACTGCTCCTGAAAGCATGGGTCTCACTCTCATTGATCCGACATGTACTGTCGGTCTGTAGTGGCTATATATCTATGTACAGCCCAAGACTGCCGTTCCCTGCACAACTACTATATGTACTTGACAGAAGCGACAACACGTGCACTGCCATAGACACACGGTAAGTCCCGATCCGTTCTAGAACGTGTAGTCAACGTTCCAGACCCCTCCCAACGGTTCCAGATAAAAGACCTGTTTATAACCTGCGTGAGCGAATCCTTGTTCATGTCACTTTCTGTTACTCATCCCCCCCCCCATTGTTTTTTAGTGCACACAGTGCAGCAATCCCTTTCTGAAGGTGTCCTAAAACGTCATTAGTACGGTCAGGTTGTCCTCTCCAACACCCCCATCTACTGGTCAGCAGCGGTACACGTCTGTGGGCTGTTACAATCCCACTGGACCAAATATAGATAGTTGCTGTGGTAAATCGGAGCACTTGGAATGGCAAGTCAGAAAGGGCTTTTCACACTCCTGAGCAGCATCGAGCCAAGCGGTACAGAACAGGTCTTTGAGATGTAGGCTAAAATATCCAAGACAGCACAGTATGGTTCGGGTCTGCAGCGCGATCCTGTTGGAAAGACCCAGAACACCCACAGTAGGAGAGAGAGAGTCTGGGTTAAGTTTGGTTTCAGAGAAACACATCAGATCTGTCCAGATCTGAAACAGAACACGAGGACGTCTGTAACTTGGTCCATCTACGACCGGTCAGTCCTGTTCTCATTTCAACACAGTGAGTGTCCGCAGCGTGCAGCTCTGTGGAAACTAAGGGGCCTGTTAAAGCCAATGGGTAGTCAAATAAAATGGAGGTTAAAGGTCTCGGTTTGTTCTGTGTCTGTATGACCTGCACTGAGGCCAAGTCACATGCCATACTTCCAATTGGCAACAAGCCTCGTACGATATGTTGCCATGCTATGTCCCGAGCCAGCTGGAGAGACAAGGATACAGATTGAGATGGCAAACAAATAGAGAAAAAGTCAGCTGGTGTGGGAATGACCTTATTACCCAACATAAAGACCTGGGCCCATAGTCTATTCACAAAGAGTCTCAGAGTAGGTGTGCTGATTCAGGATCAGTTTAGCCTTTCAGATCATAATTATTCCGATTTTATGGAGATGGGGGACCAGGAACCATATTCACAAAGCGTCTCAGAGTGGGAGTGCTGATTCAGGATCAGTTTAGCCTTTCAGATCATAATTATTCCGATTTTACGGAGATGGGGGACCAGGAACCATATTCACAAAGTGTCTCAGAGTGGGAGTGCTGATTCAGGATCAGGTCCCCCCTGTCTGATCTAAAAGGCCAAACATGATCCTAGATCAGCACTCATACGAGATGCTCTTTGAATGATGTTCCTAGTCCAGTCCAGTAGAACAATCCTAGTCTGTTCTGTTCATTCTATTCTGCTGACCAACAGAACCACACTGTGCTTTTAATAATGCATTTCCAAATCGGCCATCTTGAGAACGCAATGCACAGCTCTTTTCAACAATATGCTGAGTGTGGTGATATGCTAAATATCCTCCTAATCAAAATGATCGGCCATAACTCAAAGCCTACGGCAGACCTGGGTTCAAATAGTAGTTGACATCTTTATAATACATCAGCAGCGTTTCATTGAGCTGGTCTGGCTCAAAGGACAAGACTGCAAGCCCCACCCATGTTGAATTCCAGGCAAACGCTCAGAGTCTCCGAAAGATTTCAAGTAGTAATTGAACCCAAATGGGCCTGAGGACACAGAGAGTCCCTATAGAAATGAGAGAAGGACATCCACAGGGCACATTGGAGAACACACATTAAACAACCATCTCAGACAGGTTTGATACATTGTGTGTTTTGAAGTGTAAGTAGAGCACTGTGAAGTGTGTTCTGAAGTATACAGCATTGTAAAAACGACCTTGAAGCTACTCTTCAATCCAATTCATTTGAAAGGTAGTTAACAGAGAGGTTTCCTGACCTGGAGTCAGTACCTAAAGAATAGTGTATACATGTGTATATGTGGTGTGTGTGTGTGTGTGTGTGTGTGTGTGTGTGTGTGTGTGTGTGTGTGTGTGTATGTATGTTCTGTTATTGGTTGGGCATGTGTCAAGTGTGGATATAGTGTGTGTGTGTGTGTGTGTGTGTGTGTGTGTGTGTGTGTGTGTGTGTGTGTGTGTGTGTGTGTGTGTGTGTGTGTGTGTGTCAGGATGTGTGTGTGTCAGGGTGTGTGTGTGTGTGCATGTACTCACGGTTTTGTATATACTACTCACGGTGTTGAAGTTGTGAAACAGGCCCATGCTGTGTTGTGGTGGAGCTGTGTCCATAGGGAACTGCAGGAAGGGCTTCATATCCAGGTGTGGCTGGATCATAGTGGGGGTCCGCAGGAACGCAGGCATCGCCCCCGCACGGTTTATACCTCCTGCAGAATGAGAGAGAGAAGATGGAGGGAGGGACACAGTCAAAATACTTGACATACACTGACGAGTACAGACAGTACACTCTTAGGTTCTTCGGCTGTCCCCATAGGAGAAACCCTTGGAGAACTATTTTTGATTCGGCATAGAACCCTTTTGGGGACAGCCAAAGTACCTTTCTGAGACCCTTTTTTCTAAGAGTGTAGGCTCTTCTTGTACTCTCTCCGAAACATTGTGAGGACCTGCATCAACTCCAGCAACAATAATAGTGGGCTACAAATGATAATTTACTCACTTTCGTAGAATGATTTTTAGACATTATTGTCCTCTAACACCTTTCTAGTGGAAAAGGTGGAGATAAAAGCAGAACCGACATAGCTTGTGAGGACACAAGTCCTCTTTAACAGGCTGCCAGTGTCGGGCAGTGGTTATGAAACATGTCTTCTGTCTACGTCATCGTCCCTATCTCTCTCTGCACCCCCCCCCCTCTCTCTCCTCTCTCTCTCTCTCTCTCTCTCTCTCTCTCTCTCTCTCTCTCTCTCTGCCCCCCCCCTCTCTCTCCTCTCTCTCTCTCTCTCTCTCCTCTCTGCCCCACCCTCTCTCCTCTCTCTCTCTCTCTCTCTCCTCTCTCTGCCCCCCCTCTCTCTGCCCCTCTCTCTCTCTCTCTCTCTCTCTCTCCTCCTTATCCCCTTCCTCTTCTGTAACCTCTGTCAAGGATGACACTGAGGGGGCTCCGCACCGAACAGCAAACCTCAGAAAGTCAGCTTGCAAAAAATAAGCTTCTTAATATCCGCAACTGGATTTCTGTGGCTTTCAAATTCCCCCAAGACTTAAAGCTCTCCCAGCCGTCTCTTCCTTTTTTTTTGCTCCATCTCTCTCCGTGTTTGTCTAGCTATCTTTCTCTCTTTCTATCTAGCTATCTCTCTCTCTTTCTATCTCGCTATCTCTCTCCGTTTCACTCTTGCTATCTCTCTCTTTCGCTATCTCTCTCTTTCTCTCTCATTCTCTTTCTGTCTGTCTCTCTCTCTCTCTCTCACTCTCTCTCTCTCTCTCTCTCTCTCTCTCTCTTTCTGTAGCTGCCTGATACTATTTTTCTCTTCCTCCTACCCACCTAAATACTTTCTTAATTTCCTGGAGGGCTTTCACCCCGCACTTCTCAAAAAGTTTGTTGCGTTCGTATTTCTAATCATTTCAGCTACATTGAAAGAGCAGCCCAAAGTGGCCTCTGTCTGTTGAGGGGAATGTGATGTGATGGGATGTTAAGCCCAGGCTTCTCAGCAGCAGCTGTCTCCCAGTTAAAGAACATGGTGAGAGAGAGAGAGGGGAGAGAGACAGAGAGAGAGAGAGACAGAGAGGGAGAGAGAGCGAGAGAGAGAGGAGAGAGAGAGACAGAGAGGAGAGAGGAGAGAGAGGAGAAAGAGGAGAGAGCGAGAGCGGGGAGAGGAGAGAGAGTGAGAGAGAGAGAGAGAGAGAGCGAGAGAGAGGGGAGAGAGAGAGACAGAGAGGAGAGAGGAGAGAGAGAGCGGGGAGAGAGAGAAAGAGGAGAGAGGAGAGAGAGAGCGGGGAGAGAGAGAGAAAGAGGAGAGAGGAGAGAGAGAGCGGGGAGAGAGAGACAGAGAGGAGAGAGGAGAGAGAGACAGAGAGGAGAGAGGAGAGAGAGGAGAGAGAGAGAGAGCGGGGAGAGAGAGACAGAGAGGAGAGAGGAGAGAGAGGAGAGAGAGAGAGAGAGAGAGAGGAGAGAGACAGAGAGGAGAGAGAGAGAGAGAGAGGAGAGAGAGAGAGAGAGAGAGATAGAGGAGAGAGGAGAGAGAGGAGAGAGAGAGAGAGAGAGAGAGAGAGAGAGAGAGAGAGAGAGAGAGAGAGGAGAGAGGAGAGAGAGGAGAGAGAGAGAGAGAAAGAGGAGAGAGGAGAGAGAGAGTGTTAAAGTGAAAGTGAGTTGGGGCTCATTTGAAAGGGACATTGAGAGACTTTGTGAATGTGCTGTCTCAGCCAAAGCCCAGCTGCTGCTTGCCTCTGCTCTCTACTCCCTGTCCACCCCAACGCTCAGTGCATCTGTGAGCCCCAGGGCTGAGCTGAGCTGAACTGAGCTGCTGAGGCCTGCATCATTAAGTCCCATTAGACATGCATGGTTTTCCTCTAACACACAAACACACATGCACCCCGAAAACACAGCTATAAGAACACACAGACAAACTTCAAATCACTCAAGCACTTGCATTCAGACACAGAATTCCCTCCATGAGTACTGGTGTTAAAAATACAACCAGTCTCTTGCTGGTGGTAGGCCAACTGCTGGTGCTTCTATAATCATTCCCTTCACCGAGTCTCTCAGTGAGCACAACTACAGAGCATGACTAGCTTGCCATACTGATGCATGGCCTGCACCAATGAGTGTGTGTTAGGGTTTGAATATTTTCCCGCTATTTTACAAATGATCCATCCAGAGAATGAATCCATTTTCTCCTGGGTAAATCATAATTTCCTGCCAAAAAACAGAACTGTCATTCTAAAGCATTATAAAGCACAATATAGGCCTATGGCTGGATTTGATTGGCGCTTTGATCGAAAACTCAAGCCTGATGCTACCTGAGGCTGTGTTGTGTTATTGTAACGGCTGTCGTCGGTGGAAGAAGGTGAGGACCAAGGTGCAGCGTGGTAAGTGTTCATGATTTTTAATGTAATCAAAACGGAACACTAAACAAAATAACAACTAGGAAGAACGAACAAACGAAACAGTCCTGTCTAGTGATGACACACAAAACAGAAAATAACCACCCACAAAACACAATAGAAACCAGGCTCCCTAAATATGGTCCTCAATCAGGGACAACGATTGACAGCTGCCTCTGATTGAGAACCATACCAGGCCAAACACAGAAATAGCAAATCATAGAAATCTAACATAGACAACCCACCCAACTCACGCCCTGACCATACTAAAACAAAAGACAAAACAAAGAAACTAAGGTCAGAACGTGACAATTATACTGTATGATATGGGCCGGAATTACGCACATCGTTCAAACCATGATAAAACAGAGAAAGAACATGTAATTCTGGTGCAGCACATGCAGCCTACAAAGTTACAAGTATAGGCTGATTTAATTTTGAAATATAATAGGGACTATTTGTATAATTAGTAGGCTGACGAATATGTACCGTTCATAATATTTCCCCTAATGTTATTAGCCTACCTCCTCTTTCTCTCTCTCTTATTGTTGCTTCATTTCTTCGCCGCTTTCAACAGTTAAATTACATACATGTTGTTGTCCTTATCTTCCTCATTCTAATTAGATGCAGAAGGCTTTCACTTCTCTTCACGGAGATTGAATGGTTATGGATCTGAATAAATAACTGCTGAAGCCGACCGCGTTCGCTCTTCTTTCAAACTACCCGTAAGGTAAATGCTGTGTTTAACATTCAGCAAAAAAAGAGCTTGCACCCGTCTCAGAATAGTGTATCGGTATAAGAAAAACAAACAAATATTGTCCAGCAAGCTATTCGATGCCGAACAAAAACATAAACGCAACGTGCCACAATTTCAACGAATTTACTGAGTTACAGTGGCACTTGGCAGACAGAAATAATTCTTAGTTTCATCAGCTCTCTCCGGATGGCTGGTCTCAGATGATCCTGCAGGTGAAGAAGCCGGATCTGGAGGTCCTGGGCTGGCGTGGTTCCACATGGTCTGCGGATGTGAGGCTGTTTGGACATACTGCCAAGTTTCTCTAAAATGACGTTGGAGGCGGCTTATGGTAGAGAAATTAACATTCAAGCTCTGGTGGACATTTCTGCAGTCAGCATGCCAATTGACACACTCCCTCGAAACTTGAGATATCTGTGGCATTGTGTTGTGTGACAAAACTGTACATGGCCTTTTACTGTCCCCAGCAATAGGGCTACATAGTAGAACAATCTAGAGCAGGATTATCTATTTTAGATGCAATTTGAAGGGAGTTGATGGAGAGAGATCCTGTGAGAGTGCTCACAGGTGCACTGATTTAAAGCAACGATATTCAAGTGACAGGCTGTTTTAAAACTCTGCAGCTACAATTTAAACAACATAATATTTGCAATAAAAAAATAAGGTGACCCCCGAAAGCCAGATGGAGATGGGTAAATGAGACGCGCATTCAGCCTTTACATTATGTTTGCATAGGCTATGCTGCAGCAAATGCAGGCACACCTGTCACAAGAAAGAAAGTTACCACGGTTAGGGGAAGATCATAAAAAAGGAAAACAAATCAAATATATATATTTGCCAAAATGCATTGAGAACAGGAGGTAAAGTGTTCCAGAGGGACAGAGGGAGCAGGGAAGTTGCCCTTAGAGCAAAGAGAGAGGGAAAGAGAGATCCCAGCCAGTGTGTGTAAATCAGTGTGTCTGCTTCCTGCCCCCAGTGTATAATTACCCCATTAAATTAAAGCTTCCTTTGGGGGCTAGCACACATTGTAAATCACACTGTCGTGGTGTGTGTGTGTGTGTGTGTGTGTGTGTGCGTGTGTGTGTGTGTGTGTGTGTGTGTGTGTGTGTGTGGTGTGTGTATGTGCGTGGGTGGACGTGTTTACTATTCCCCACAAGAATAGTAAACAAACTAACATTTTGTTATTCCCCACAAGGTCTAATGATATTTCTAGGGGGTTTAGGGTTAAGGTTGAATTAGTGTTATGATTAGAATTAGGTTTAGGGCTAGGAGTTCATGTTAGTTTTAGAGTTAGGGTTAGGAGTTAGGTTTAGGGTTATGGTTAAGGTTAGGTTTTGGGGTTAAGGCTAGGGTTAGGGAAAATAGGATTTTGAATGGCTCTAAGTTGTGTGTCCCCTAATGCTGAGCGATTCATCAAAATTTAGGTTTTTTTTTAAAACAAATTGACCAACGTCGGTTCAATTATTTGAATTCCATTTTGTTTCGTCACACACACAATCAGTGGAAGGCCTAGAATGATGCAACCTTTTGGATAGGGCCCCCTAAAATATGAATGACGAGACATTGCTTGATTATAACCCCATCTTCAACAATGTCCCGTTAGAAGAACAAAGAACAACAGCCCAATATATCTTAACAGCCAGAACAAGCACCTCATCACATACAATGAACTTAATTCTACTCAAAGGTACAACAACTGAGCAGCACCCAAGTCACCCAGAGCCATCAAACACACACAGCCAAGGAAGTCTTATGAGGTGGGCAAGAACCTCTTTTTTTACTCAGCGGGCATACATACTCACTGATCCCGTCAGTGGCCCTTGGAACCTGATCTGTGTGCGTGTGCGTGTGCGTGTGTGTGAGTGAGTGACAGGGGGGGGGAAGGGGAGGGGGGGGGTGTAGGAGGAAGAGATGAGAAGGCTGGAGCATTTGGATGTCGTTAAATCCTGCAACTCTTCAGGAATCCATGCCACGCTCTGAGGCTTTAATCAGTCCTCTTAAACAGGCCACAACGTTGCCACGCAGCCAATGTAGTGTAGTGTTACAGCTAGCTAGTAACACTACACTACATGGCCTGGGGTGGGACACACACACACACACACATTAGCAGTCTTAAACAGGCTGCAACACATAGGTCGCAAAACACAAACACACACCGACACACAGCAATATGAGTGTGACAGAGAGAGCATAAAGAAGAAAGACTGGCATTACCAGGAGAGCGGTTCTGCAGGTGGATTTGGTAGAGAAGATGAAGAGAAGTTTAGAGGAAGAGGTGGTGTCGTTGGTGGTGGTGTATTATTGACAGGGCGGAGGGGGAGAGGGGTGAGGGGGCTGATTGAAAATAGGGAGAAGGGCAACGAGGGAAGAGAAACAGATTCAAACATTTAAAATGATCTGCCAGTAAGTCTGTTTGTGACCGATAAGTCTTATCTACCCCAACTGCGCTCCCGGGCCTCCGTCTCCCGGGTAAATCTCCCACAATCCTCTTTCTCAGCGACGGGTTGCTGTGACAGAACGTATACTGTTGCCTACGGTTATGGTACATGTATGTGAGTGTGTGTGTTTTGGTTTAGCCTGCTGGATGAAAATGTCCACAGATTGGAGCATGAGGCTTAGCTGAGACACAGGTTGATATCTAACGAGGGAAATGGTAACAAAGAAATTTGATTTGAAGTGGCCTGCAAAAATAAAGGTTTACGTATGTGTGTGTGTGTGTTGTGTATCTGTGTACGTACGCATGCGAGAGTGCGTGAAGCAGGATGTCCACCACTCCCTGTGGAGACTCATCGCTATAGAAGTGAAGAAAGTAGCTTATTTCGTTTATCCCAGGAAAAGCTCATAATGACTTCAGTTACTTCACCGCATGTGGGAATCAATAAACAGTTAAGGTTGAGGGAACTGAATCGGCCTTGGTCTTTTCCTTATGTGCTTAAAGCCGGTATGAAGTCACGTGACTTGTCGGACCTAGGGATAAGAATGTCTTTTTAGCCTTGAAATTATCCAACATATTGTCAATGTCCTGAAACATACCTCTGTCTCCACACAGTCGTCACACGCTATAGGAACAGGAACACTGCTTATGGCCATTCAGTGCAGTGAAGGGAGGGAGAGAGAGAGAAGGAGGAGGAAGGGGAAGTGGTTGGCACTGAAATGCCCGTACCGGCACAGATTATACTGGGGCCGTTGGCAGAGGTTGTCCAATAGACCGAAAGGAAGGGTTACCTGCCCTTCAGATGAGCCAGATAGCTTAAAGTATGCTTGAAGAAATATTATCTGTGAAAATGCTGACAACCACAGTACTGAGTGAAGCTAAGTCTTCTAATGGTGTTTTTAAGTGCGCGGTTATGATGACGGTGTGTGTGTGTGTGTTTGTGGTTGTGATGATGCTCTGTCCTAGATGTATATTCCAGGATATTCCTGCCCTATAGATTATCCTACTGACTGCTACTGTACCTCTCTCCTCTATAATGTATACCTAAAACACAGATCAGTGCTTTCACAGGACATACGGCTGACGTGGCCAAGTCCTCTCGACGCGCACAGTAAGTCCACGAGATAGAATCAGCTACAGTACCTTACTCCAGTGAGTGACTGGGGTTCAAGCAGTCTGTTTTAGAGGTAAATACGGTATCTGAAGGTCATTCCTACTTTCTACCCGAGCTAGAGCGTCACTCGGAACAGATGATGCCTCTCAATAACCTGCTGGTCAGCTACTCTTCTGAAACCAATTGAATCCCTTCCGGCGAACCAAACCGTTACCACCATTGTCACATCATATACAAACGTCATTTATTGCGTCTGGGTAGCTTTCAGCAGTGTGTAGATGCAAGCCTTGTCTTTAAGACCCTGCACGGTCTTGCCCCTCCACCCCATGCCGGCACATCATGCTCAAGGATAGCAACTCCAGGATAACAAGGGCAGTAACTAGAGGTTGATTGCGTTGTCCCTTTTCGACACAGTAAAATCGGCCAATCGGGCCTTCTCTGCTAGAGCTACGATATACTGGAATGCAACGCCCATGGACTTGAGAAGCTGCACTGATTGTTGTACGTTTAACGTTGAATTGAACACATGGCTAAAATCTATCTAAATCTGTACACATGAGTTGTCTGTGGTTCCTCGTATGTAAGACGACAGTTGACGATAGTGTTGTTGTCGTCGTTAAGAATGACATGTTATTGGATGTAATGTGTTGGTATTTTGTATTGTTTTAGTGAGTATGTGTATTGTGGCTGTGTAATTGTCCTTAGTTGCCATGGGACCACGGGTGCAAATGATATTTTAGAATAAAACCCAGCACATTTACATGGATGACGCATTATTGTAATATTGATGTTGATTAATGTGGTTTGTCCCCTATAAATAAATCTAAAATAAAATACAAATATGATGATGTAGCTTCTGTCTCTGTCTCTCTCTCTCTCTCTCTCTCTCTCTCTCTCTCTCTCTCTCTCTCTCTCTCTCTCTGTCTCTCTCTCTCTCTCTCTCTCTCTCTCTCTCTCTCTCTCTCTCTCTCTCTCTCTCTCTCTCTCTCTCTCTCTCTCTCTCTCTCTCTCTCTCCATCCCTCTAGCCTATCCCGCAGAGACCAGACTCTGTACACAGCTGTGACCAAAGCTGCAGTCAGAAATTGCCAATTCATTTAGCCAATGGAGGCTGGCTTAGTGTCTGATAACCACAGGGACAGGGCCTGGTCCAGTACGTACAAAGGATGCGTCCCAAATGCAAATGACACCCTATCCCATATAGAGTGCTCTACTTTTGACCAGAGCCCTATGGGTCTGGGTTAAAAGTAGTGCACTAACTAGGGAAAAAGATGCCATTTAGGATTCAGAGATCGACTCTGGCCTAGAGCCACTTGGTATTCTCCTTTCGTCTGGAGGCTTGACAGGGACGGCAGAGGTGCAGAGAGGCAGGGCAGAGGGGCAGGGAGGGATGCAGGGAGGGCACGGGGCACAGTCACCCCCTTCACCTGAACACAACAGTCAGCATAACTATCACAGGGGGCAAAATATACAATATCACACAGGTACAGGCGCACACCAAGCAGGGGCGGGAGTACTTGAGTACTCGATTCAAGGTTTGTATTCGTTTGTAATAATCTAATACAATTACTCAAAATGAAACTTTTTAACATTTATTCACACTTTAAGATTTCTTTATGGAGTGGCCCATGTCAAATGCAGTGCAATTATGTTAAATTTCATTTTCAGTTGTGTGTTAATCAGCACAACCAGCAATTTGAACAACCAGCATACCGCAAACTTTTTTTGCATTCAGCCCCATTTCGCTAGCCTGGGTTCCAGTCTCTTTAGCGAACATTTCACTCTTTGCCAACGCATGAAAACATTGGGCGCATGCAAATTTGCCGCAATATAGAATGACAATTATAAGAACAACCTAATAAGAGAGGAGGGATACATAACACAACTGAAATTAGCATTTTCCGTGTCATTATTTCTCTCTCTCATTACGGAGCCCTCCCTAGCCACTTTGAATGACAAGATCTTGCATTGACACTGCCTTCTCACCAGGGAATGACCGCAGCAGGTGGTAATGTAATGCTTGCTGTTGCTCTTAAACGTCCAAACTGTGCCACATTTGCACGATAGCCCATGTTCCATAACGTTGCCATGGAAAAGATTAATGTTGTTTTCAGCTACCAATCAGCAACTGGTACAGTGGCTTGCGAAAGTATTCAGCCCACTTGGCATTTTTCCTATTAAAATATATTTTTTGCAGGGGGTTGTATCATTTGATTTACACAACATGCCTACCACTTTGAAGATGCACTTTTTTTTTTAAGGGCGCTGTACTGCAGAGACTCTGGGTTCGCGTCCAGGCTCTGTCGTAACCGGCCGCGACTGTGGGGGCGACGCACAATTGGCCTAGCGTCGTCCGGGTTAGGGAGGGCTTGGCCGGTAGGGATATCCTTGTCTCATCGCGCACCAGCAACTCCTGTGGCGGGCCGGGCGCAGTGAGCGCTAACAAAGGTGGCCAGGTGGACGGTGTTTCCTCCGACACATTGGTGAGGCTGGCTTCCGGGTTGGATGTGCGCTGTGTTAAGAAGCAGTGCGGCTTGGTTGGGTTGTGTATCGGAGGACGCATGACTTTCAACCTTCGTCTCTCCCGAGCCCGTACGGGAGTTGTAGCGATGAGACAAGATAGTAGCTAGTAAACAATTGGATACCACAAAATTGGGGAGAAAAAGGGGTAAAATTCAACAACAAAAAACAAATATTTTTTTCATTTAAACTTCCACCCCCACCCCCACCCCCACCCCCCCGCGCAGAAGTCAATACTTTGTAGACATGTACTTTAAATGTATTATTTTTATTTCACTTCACCAATTTGGACTATCTTGTGTATGTCCATTACATGAAATCCAAACAAAAATCTATTTAAATTACAGGTTGTAATGCAGCAAAAATAGGAAAAATGCCAATGGGGGGTGAATACTTTTGCAAGGCACTGTAAATCCAGCTGCATATTGAATGTAGAGAGTCCCTAAAGAACCGTCTCTTTGGCAATTACAAGGAGTGGCAAGAAGTGGAATGTTATTTAAAGGGACTGGTACTCAGGCTACCGTTTCGCACCAACATGCTCCAACACGCTCTAACCTATTTCGAAATGATTTCCACGATAGCGCTCGAACGCAGACGTTCTTTCCAATGCCCATCCCCTAGCATACACACATACAATTCAGTGAGTTCAGACACACTCTGAGACACTCAAGTACAACTATGTACGCTGAGCCTCCAGCTTAATGCTCACCTTAAAAAGATTGGGTCATGTGCAAGTGGCAGCCTTGTGAAAGGGCAACATTCCTCCCTGAGTCTACATTTTGTCCTGACAGAGCTTCTCACCTTTAGTCCCCTGACATTAAAGGGGTAGTGCGACATTAAACATGCTAGCGGTCCCTATAGACTTTCAGACATTGCGCTAACGCTAATAGCAATGGCTCACACTGCACACAGAGACATAAAAATAGTATCCATGAGTTCCTCTGACTCTGGGTAAGTACGAAAAAGGGCTTAATTGCCACATTTTTGCGCTACCCCGTTGTCAACTTTTATTTGTCATGCGCGCCGAATACAACAACAAAAATGTTGCGGAGAAAAAAATAAAAATAGCACGGTTGGTTAATTAAGAGCCCATAAAACTGCCGCCATCCCCTCCGGCGCCATCTTTGGTCCCTGTAATGACGACTGCACTGTTATTCCCAGACAACCAGCCGCAGAGGCTACAAGCTCAACTAAACGCTTCAACGTGCACACCTCATTAGCATTAAGAAGAGTCTGCCCAGTGGCTCATCATTTACCTGGATCTCTCACCTCACCAGCTTTACCTACATCCACGGCTGACTCTAAGTACAGTGTGTTAGTCATGCTCTCTCTACATGGCTGCCTCGGGCCCATACGACTGAGTTATGCAGCAACGCAAAACCGAAGCACCTTGGTGCTAAGTCAACCACCCAGTGAGCACAAAGACGTCGTTTCAACGTTTTCCTCTCAACCTAAAACAAGTCCTCTGACGTCTTTTTCCGTCTTTTGCTCGAAAGGGTTATTATGACTAATGACTTAACAGCGAAGCACCCAGATGCTAAAAGGAACAGGGACGGTTTTTATTTCAGTGTTAATGCAACGAAGATGGGCTTTTTGGGAGGAATCGCTGTTGTACACACTAATCCTTTATACCCCTTTCCCGCTAGCTTGCTAAATCGTACCCTTTCTTTTCTCATGGTCCTTTCCAGCAACTATGGTGAATGCGTGGCCAGGTCAGCACGGAAATCTATAACTCGTCTTTGCTCGTGTTGGCTCAGTAGAATGAATGGGAGTTAGGGAGTGAACTCAATCCCACCGAGGGTCAACCAAGATTCAAACCCAGTAGACAGGACACAACCCTGCAGTGGCCACAACTGACCACTAGGATGTCCCCACGTCACCTTCAGAAGCATGTCGTGCCTCCCAAATGGCCCCCTTTTCCCGACGTGGTGCCAATAGGGCTCTGGTCAAAAGTAGTGCACTATATAGGTGTCATTTGGGACATAACCTTGCACTTCACTTTTTCGTACACGTGCGCACATTTATTCAATTACGTAACATAGGTGCTAGATCTTTCTTTTCCTTTTTTTAAATCAGGGTACGATAACTGTAATCTACACATCCTGTCTTCTGATTTGAAAGGTGTATAAAATAGAGGGATTAGACTCTCTTTGATGTGGTGCCTGAAACCGCCGGGCGGCAGTCATGCTATGAATGATTATGCAGGAAGGAGCGCCAACAGCTGCCTCTTAGACATAGCTGTGTGTTGCACAGCTGATCATCTGAATCTGTGATAGAGCTCTGGATTGCTCAGCCACTCGAGGCTGCACACCGGCTGCCCACCCGCTACCTCAGAGCTGGGTATCAGTCCGACTCTAATCGCAATGCACACACAGCGAACCATGAACACACACACTGGGGCAAGTGCACGAAACCATAGAGATGCATGACGGGCCAACTGGAGGGCTTAATGCTGGATTTGTGTGCGTGCCTGCGTGCCTGCGTGCCTGCGTGCGTGCGTGCGTGTGTGTGTGGGTGTGCGAGAACACTTCACCTGGAATGATATGGTGTCCGTACCCTAAGAATTTACTAGCACAACAATTTCAATCATTTTAGTACAGACTTGCAAAGCATTTGGTTGAACTGGGGTTGGCGTTAAAACGTTCCTCGCTGCCCTATGGAAATAAATTATATGTCTGTGTCGATTAGCATTCAACTCTACGTCACGTGAGCAGTGTGGAAGTGACATCCGAACCCAAGTCTACACCGACACAAACTCTTCATTCTCACGCTGTCCTAATATGGGCATCGTATATTGCTGTAATTTGTTCATCAGGAAAGGCTATTCTTATTTCATGAAGTTGTATTGAATTGAATTCAATTGATTTAAGCACATTGAGTGCTCATTTCTGCTCAGAGGACTACAGACAGTGAGTGAGTACACATGCCCCTGTCCTGTCACCCCTCTCACCCAGCGATACTTGATCTCTCCCTGGGTGTAACTGGATCATGGAAGAAGGCCCCAACCCCAACATCAGCTCTGGTCCCTCAGCAAGAGATGTACCCTTCCAAATGACCATAACATACTCACTGTTACACCAATATGGACACACACCCTACACAGAGACTATTTTCAACCGGTAGACCTTAGGAGCGGCAAAATGAGGGTAGTGTGTGTGTGTGTGTGTGTGTGTGTGTGTGTGTGTGTGTGTGTGTGTGTGTGTGTGTGTGTGTGTGTGTGTGTGTGTGTGTGTGTGTGTGTGTGTGTAAGGTGGTATAATAAGCTCGGCAGGGCTATGCCTAAAATCCTCCAAAAAGGACCTACAGTACTAAACCTTGATCTGATAAGCAGGTGAATCAAGGCTATGAGACTTAATTACCAGCTGTACCTCTGGGAAAGATAGTCAGCACTAATGGAATGGGGGGAGGGAGGGAGGGAGGGAGGGAGGGAGGGAGGGAGGGAGGGAGGGAGGGAGGGAGGGAGGGAGGGAGGGAGGGAGGGAGGGAGGGAGGGAGGGAGGGAGGGAGGGAGGGAGGGAGGGAGGGAGGGCAAAGGTAAACTGGTTCTTCTGTTCTAATCTAAGGAGTACAGACAGGGTTGACTGGGTCTCCTGTAACGTATAAGGAGGAGTACAGACAGGGTTGACTGGGTCTCCTGTAACGTATAAGGAGGAGTACAGACAGAGTTGACTGGGTCTTCTGTGACATATAAGGAGGAGTACAGACAGGGTTGACTGGGTCTTCTGTAACATATAAGGAGGAGTACAGACAGGGCTGACTGGGTCTCCTGTAACGTATAAGGAGGAGTACAGACAGGGCTGACTGGGTCTTCTGTAACATATAAGGAGGAGTACAGACAGGGTTGACTGGGTCTCCTGTAACGTATAAGGAGGAGTACAGACAGAGTTGACTGGGTCTTCTGTAACATATAAGGAGGAGTACAGATAGAGAGAGGGGGGACAATGGGCAGTGTGGAATACAGTACTACAGTACTGGAATACAGTAATGGAGTACCCTGTCAGATACAGTTGAAGTACAGAGGGAGAGCTGGACGTCTGGATCGTCTAAAGAAGGGTCCAAGGAGGAGGAGACGTACAGAGAAGATGAATGAAGGGATGAAGAGGTCAAATGTTAAAAAGTAGCGTGGAGGTTCCGTGAGCCACAGTAACCCCTCACCCCTACCTAACCCTACCCATCCTCCCTCACCCGCCTCACTCTGCCCGCCTGGCCCCAGGCCTGCATGTGCACGTGTTCCAGGCACAGAAGCAGACACACACGCTAATCCTTAGATAAATCTGCTCTTAGCTGCCACGTACACACACACACACACACGGTCAGACGGGGACGTGTGCACCCGCACACACACATACGCACACACTCCAAAAGCTCAAAGTAGGCTCTCACCGGGGCTGACGGTAACACCAGAGATTCTTTTGATACAGTTGCTGGGCCTTGTGGAGCATAACACCACTGACTTTCCCCATCTGTGTGTTATATCCAAGGTGGCGCTGCCAGGGAAGCAGTATTATTAATGTGACTAGTGAATGGTGTACTGCTTGCTGAATGGTGTACTGCTTGCTGAATGGTGTACTGCTTGCCTCAGATCCGTTATAAAGCCGTTTGTCGTTATGATGGTGCTGGTTGAGGACAGAAGGCTTGGGTTACGACTTGTAGCATCCACCTCATTCAGGAAACCATTCAGAAGCTAAATCTGTTTCAGTTGGCATCAGTAGTCACACATCCCAGTGTTGGTGTTGAGTACTCATGTTCATACTATAAGTGCATACAGCACATCAAAGGTTATAAATACTGTAGCCTACAGTGATTGTGGGTGAATGAGTTAATGTGTGTGTGTGTGTGTGTGTGTGTGTGTGTGTGTGTGTGTGTGTGTGTGTGTGTGTGTGTGTGTGTGTGTGTGTGTGTGTGTGTGTGTGTGTGTGTGTGTGTGTGTGTGTGTGTGTGTGTGTGTCTGTGTGTTTAGACAGAGGATGTGTGTGGTGACGAAGAGTGTTTGTGCTGTTTTGAGGTCAATAATGACAGAAAAATGGCAGCCAACTCTAATCGGAAGGGACAAGCCGGCAGTCACACACACACACACACACACACACACACACACACACACACACACACACACACACACACACACACACACATACACACTCATTTCACCAGGCCAAAAACACACGCAGGTATTAGATTCAGCTCTCTTCACTTTCTATCCTTCCTCCCTCCGACCCACTTTCCTTCCTCGGCCCTCTTTCTCCTCTTCCTCAGGTTTCTATCTTTCTTCACAGTTTTTCTAATAAATGATCCCTATTTGGCTGAAGGCCAGCTATGCATGTAAGACGATCCCACTCTCGTACCAGCGGAGATCAGTCTGAATGTTACTCTGTGAATGTTACTGGCTGTGGGGCCTGTCTGTACTGCCTGTCTGAGGTCTGACTCAGAGATACATAGATGGTTCTAGAAGGGCAAGCAGTCGGTTGAGTTGTGGCTGTGAGAAGGTGTCCACCGCAGAGCCAGTAGATTCGACTAGTGGTGCTGGATAGTGGAACACACACAGCATGGACCAGTACGGACAAAGAGACAGACAGACAGACCTACAAGCTCCGTACTACATCCTCTACAGAGGAATAGACATGGAAGGAAGGAGACAACATTTAGAGTCCAGAACACTGGACTACTGGGTCTGTCAGTCAACCGGCTCATAATAGGAGAGGGAGGGAGGCAGGGAGAGAGAGAGAGAGAGAGAGAGAGAGAGAGAGAGAGAGACCTGACATTCCTACTTTGAGCAAAACACTGTAACAACCTCCTCCCCCTGTTCCTTTCTTCCACCTGTCCTCTCCTCTCCTCTGCTGTCTTCTGTTCTTTAGCCTGTTCCCACCCGATCCCTACAGTACCCCCCCCCCCCCCCCCCCCCCCCCCCTCCCCATCTCCCCCTCCCTCCCTTGTTCAATGTGGTAGACACACACCCAGGTACAACAATAGCCATTTCATTTCCATGCACCTTCTCACAGCCTCACACACACACACATGCACACACGCCGCCCACCCAAAAAAACAATAGGCATCCTTTTCTTCCCATGCTACCATCTCACAGCTCTCTGCCCTCAGGTATGGAATTCTATCCCTCACCACAGACAGCTGGATTAACCCAAATACACAGGGAGGAGAATGGACCGAGAGAAACAGCAACACCAGATTCCCTCACAGATTACCACAGCAGAGAGGAGGAGGGGCGAGGGGCAACCATTGTTTGAATAACAACTGCACAACACTAACGGTCCAGGGAATAACATGACAGCAATAATGGCTCCATTGCCCAGCACCAGAAGCTCTGGTTACAAGAGAACCCCAGTCCATAAGAGTACAAGGGAGGTTCCATGCGGACTAGTAGAACGGTAGGGATGGGAACGGCGTGCTAGTAGAACGGTAGGGATGGGGACGGCGTGCTAGTAGAACGGTAGGGATGGGAACGGCGTGCTAGTAGAACGGTAGGGATGGGGACGGCGTGCTAGTAGAACGGTAGGGATGGGGACGGCGTGCTAGTAGAACGGTAGGGATGGGGACGGCGTGCTAGTAGAACGGTGGAGATGGGGACGGCGTGCTAGTAGAACATTAGGGATGGGGACGGCGTGCTAGTAGAACGGTAGGAATGGGGACGGCGTGCTAGTAGAACGGTAGGGATGGGGACGGCGTGCTAGTAAAACGGTAGGGATGGGGACGGCGTGCTAGTAGAACGGTAGGGATGGGGACGGCGTGCTAGTAGAACGGTAGGGATGGGGACGGCGTGCTAGTAGAACGGTAGGGATGGGGACGGCGTGCTAGTAGAACGGTAGGGATGGGGACGGCGTGCTAGTAGAACGGTAGGGATGGGGACGGCGTGCTAGTAGAACGGTAGGGATGGGGACGGCGTGCTAGTAGAACGGTGGAGATGGGGACGGCGTGCTAGTAGAACGGTAGGGATGGGAACGGCGTGCTAGTAGAACGGTAGGGATGGGGACGGCGTGCTAGTAGAACGGTAGGGATGGGGACGGCGTGCTAGTAGAACGGTAGGGATGGGGACGGCGTGCTAGTAGAACGGTAGGGATGGGGACGGCGTGCTAGTAGAACGGTAGGGATGGGGACGGCGTGCTAGTAGAACGGTAGGGATGGGGACGGCGTGCTAGTAGAACGGTAGGGATGGGGACGGCGTGCTAGTAGAACGGTAGGGATGGGGACGGCGTGCTAGTAGAACGGTAGGGATGGGGACGGCGTGCTAGTAGAACGGTAGGGATGGGGACGGCGTGCTAGTAGAACGGTAGGGATGGGGACGGCGTGCTAGTAGAACGGTAGGGATGGGGACGGCGTGCTAGTAGAACGGTAGGGATGGGGACGGCGTGCTAGTAGAACGGTAGGGATGGGGACGGCGTGCTAGTAGAACGGTAGGGATGGGGACGGCGTGCTAGTAGAACGGTAGGGATGGGAACGGCGTGCTAGTAGAACGGTAGGGATGGGAACGGCGTGCTAGTAGAACGGTAGGGATGGGGACGGCGTGCTAGTAGAACGGTAGGGATGTGGACGGCGTGCTAGTAGAACGGTAGGGATGGGGACGGCGTGCTCCTGGTAGCCATCACCATATAGCTCCTGTGTTGCACAGCAATGTATGAACAGTACACAGTATATGAATATTAAGTAGGTTGCCAAACAACAACAGGAAGTCACAGTCCTACAGGACACTGTTCTAGGGACATTATATTAACTCCCCCCCCCCCCCCCCCCCCCCCCCCCCCCCCCCCCCCCCCCCCCCCCCCCCCCCCCCCCCCCCCCCCACCCCCG